>NC_135482.1:10276633-10306791 GCF_052094955.1 Ictidomys tridecemlineatus | reverse complement strand
TAAAGCGTTGTCTCAGTAGTAATTCCGAGCACCTGTATTTCCACATTCATTACTACTCAGCAGTGATCCCTGAGAGCAGCAAGGTGGCCTCCATCACAAGCTGCACCCCTCCTCTTCCCCAGAAGAGCACTCGGGCCCAAGCGCAGAGTGTCTGTCTGGGGCCCCTGGTCCCTGCCCTCTGCACTCCTTCCTGTCTTCTTGGGTCTGTAGGGATGGTTACTCTTTGCAGAGGCCTCTCTGGGTCCTCTCGCCTGGCACAATGTCCCTCCGCTGCTCCTACATCACCCTGTGCTCCCTTTAGCTATACCACCAGCTTGTCTGCCCCAGACAGGGAGGCCACAGGCTTCCTGAGAACCCAGTGTCTGCAACGCCCTTGACAAGTGTTTGTAGAGTGAATTTACAAAAAAAAAAAAAAAAAGTTAATAAAATCAAAATAAGAACATATATGGGGCTGAAGCTGGGGCTCAGTGGCAGAGCACTTGCCTAGGATGTGTGAAGCCCTGGGTTCAGTCCTTAGCACCACATAAAAAATGAATTAAATAAAGGCATTCTCGAGGTGGGAGGGCTGGGGTTGTGCCTAGCATGTGTGAGGCCCTGGGTTCGATTCTCAACACCACATAAAAATAAATTAATTAATTAATTAAAGGTCTATTGACAACTAAAAACAAAAGGCATTCTGTCTCTCTACAATTACCAAAAAAATTATTTAAAAAGTTAAAAAGAACTATTATTCACTGGCATATGCCTATGGTATCATTCCAGATAGTGCTAGAAAATAAATCAGTGACCATGCTTCTGTTTTTATAATGAGATATAATCCATAGGCCACATATCTCACTCATTTAAAATGCATGATTCAGCTGTGTGTGACCTACTTGGTGTACATCTGAAGTTCCCAGCTACTTGGGAGGCTGAGGCAGGAGGATCCTAAGTTTGAGGCTAGCCTCAACAACTTAGTGAGACCCTGTCACAAAAATCAAAACAAAAAGGGATGCGGATGTAGCTCAGTGGTAGAGCACCCCTGGGTTCAATCAGCAGTACTGCTAAATAAATGAATAAGGAAAAATCCAAAGTGTACAATTCAGTGATTTTTAATATATTCAGAATTCTATGATCATTACTGCTAATTCCAGAACATTCTTTTCTTTTTTTTTTTAAAGAGAGAGAGAATTTTAATATTTATTTTTTTAGTTTTTTCAGCAGACACAACATCTTTGTTGGTATGTGGTGCTGAGGATCGAACCCGGGCCGCACGCATGCCAGGCGAGCGCACTACCGCTTGAGCCACATCCCCAGCCCCTGTCTTTTCTTTTTATCATCGGTGTGTGAGTGTGTGTGTGTGAGAGAGAGAGAAAAAAAAAAAAAAGAGGGGGGGAGAGAGAAGGTGTGTGTTCTGGGGATTGAACCCAGTGGTGCCTTACCATGAGCCTCATCCCCAGTCCTTCTTATTTTGAGTAGGCATCTCATCAAGTTGCCCAGCTGGCCTTGAACTTGTGATCCTCCTATCTCAGCCTCCTGAGTAGCTAGGATTATGAAAACGCACCACTGCACTCGGCTATTCCAGAGCCTTTTCATCACCCCCAAAGAAACCCCATATCCCTCAGCAGACACTGCCCAAGCTCCCCAGCTTCCCAGCCTGCGGGAGGCAACAGCAACCTTCTTTCTCCGTGGTCCCCTCCTCTGGGTGTTCCGCGTAGATGGAATTCTATAACACGTGGCCTCTGGGTCTGGTTTTTCACTCAGCACGACGTGCTCCCGGCTCATCGCCGTGGTAGCATCTAACCACACGCCACCTGCTGCTGTTGCTGGATGGCACCCCACATCTTATCCATCCACCCTCAGATCGGGTACCACCAGCCTTGGTGACGATACAGCATTTAGATTTTGCGATACCATTTTCGTGTTGCCTCTCTTGGTCTCTAGGTCACTGCGTGGGCACAGCTGCGTATCTCCCTGTTTTACAGATAAGTCAGCTGAGGCCAGAGGGAGCCACCGGACGTGCCCATCACAAGGTGTGAAAGGGCAGAGTCGGGGCTCACGCCTTCTCGCCGCGCCACCTGCCTCCCTCCCAGTCCAGTGTAGGTTCCCGTCTCTCCTCCCTGACCCGCTCTGGGGGACGACCCAATGCCCTGTGGCCACCTGTCTTGGATACACAGAGGCGTGGGTGTGTGCTCAGGGAGGGAGGCGTCAGCCTTTATCTCATCTGGATTGTGAACCAAAGGCTTGTCCCCTTCCAGCCTCAGGGCAGACAGGCCACTTGTGGGTCCAGGGCCTGATGAGTGAGGTGTGGACAAGGGAGGACCCCATCCAGGAGTCCGGGCCACCCTGATGACAGGGGCCTCTCCCACCTGGTCCTCCCGTCACCACTTCCTTCTGCTTGACCTTCTGGTCATGCCCTTCCTGGGCAAGCAGAAAACCACGGAGAGCCTCCTTATGGCACTGGTCCCGCCGAGACGCGACCTGCGGTTCCTGTGTCTGTTCTTCCACACTTGAGAGATGAGGGCACCGAGGTCCTCATCACCTTCGTGTCTCAGGAACGGACACCTCACAGGGACTCAGGCCTCAGCGGTGGAACGAAGGGATCTTCCTGTGTCACTAACAGTGCCCCTCTCAGACGGTGTGCCTTGTCCCCACAACACCCCTGCGGTGTGCATCTGACGTCCTTATTAAAGAAAAATCAGATATTCAGAGAGGCAGGCGCGGGCCTCGGAGACAGAGCTGGGATCCAGTCCAGATCTCCCTGCCTCCTGACCCGCTGCACCTCCCTGCCTAGGCCGAGAGTGTCCCCATGAGCAGCGTCCACCTTGGAATCACACCCTTAGGAGCAGATCACACAGACATCCAGTGGACAAGGCACGCAATGCTTCCTGAGCCCCACTGCCCTGTGATCCCCTCGTTAGATCCCTCTTCAAGTCTCAGGAGAGAACACAGACTGAGGTGGCGCTCTGTGGCACGGCCCAGACCCCGGGCTCAAGCCCCAGCCCTGAAAGTGGAAATGGTGGGCATACGGGGAGCTTCCTATCACCGGTAGGTTGGAAAACAGTGGAGCCATTCTGGGGACCAGTGTGGCACTTCCTCTACAGTCAACAGTCACCACAGGCTAGTGTTTGAATTGAAATTTAATCGGCATCCCGGTTTGGGGAGGTGAGACCTTTCAGAGATGGTTAGGTGGTAAGGGCTCCACTCTCCTGATGGATCAAGGTCATTCTCTGCAGGTTTGTGTCTGGAAAGTGGACTCTTCTGATAGGGAGTTTGGCTTGCTCAGCTCGCTCTCACGCCTACCTTCTTGTTCTGTCACCACGGGACGCCCTTCTCCACCAGGTGACACAGCAAGAAGGCCCTCACCAGATGCCAGCACCTTGACATTGAACTTCCCAGCTCGCAACACGGTGAGAAATAAGCTTATTGTCTTTACAGACCACCCAGCCTGTGATATTCTGTGATAGCAGCGGCAAACAGACTGAGATACCACATGAACTTCTTATGAGGGGGAAGCTCCTGTCCACACAGAAACATCCTGTGAGTGTTCGGCAGCAGTGTTATGCAAAGGGTGAAAACAACACAAATGTCCATGAACCAACGTTTGCATAGGCAAACAGGCGGTGCACACAGTGGGGTACTACTTGGGAATAACAAGGACGTGAGGCTGCCTGTGGACGAACCTTGCACACATCCGGCTAATTGAGAGAAGTCAGCCACCGAGGCCCCAGAGTGGAGGCCTCAGAGTATGTAAGTCCTCTTACGTGAAGTTCCAGGACAGGCCACTCTGTAGGGACAGACAGAGGCTGCCAGGGTCTGTGGGAGGGGACCAAGGGCTGACTACTAATAGCCATGAAGCTTCTTTTTTGAGTGACGAGAATGTTCTGGAATTAGATCATGGGAGGGTTGAGCAAGTCAGAGGATCACTGAAAGCCACAGGATTGTACATTTTAAAAGGGTGAAGTTTATGGTGTGTGGATTATATCTCAATAAAGATATTATACAAAGAACAAAAACAAATAAAAATGCAGTGGCCTTTGCTTGCTTGAGTTCCATGGAAACAGGCATTTGAAGATGAGAACCAAGTGGTCCACCCCCACCCCACACCAGGACGGAGGGCGTGACCTGGCACAGCACCCAGAACCACGCTGGGCATGTGTGACTCCGTCGGGAGCGTCCCTCAGACTTCCCTTCACGGTTGCATTTTTACCATTTGGCCTCATGTTCTGTGTGGCAAAGGACCTTGTGATCATAATGTGTTCCCTGCTGGGGTCGGGCCAGGTGCTGTGAAGCCTGTCCCAAGATGGGGAAGCAACATCAAAGGCCGCCTTAGCAACCAGGCCCAGCTGCAGGGTGACAGAGTTGGGGTGACATTATAGGATTTGAGCAATTAGGAACAAATGAAACTTCACCCCCAGTGCAAAGCAGCTGGGATATAAAGGAAGCTGGGATCTGGCACCCAAATCCTTGGTTTGAATCTTAGCTCTACTACTTATTGGGTGAAAACTAAATAAAATCACATCAGTAAGAAACATGACACAATGCCTGGTACACAATAAGCCAACGAGTGTTACCATGTTTTATCATTATGTAGAAAAGAAGGCTGGACCTGGATCCCAACTCTGCCACTTCTTTACTGTGTGATCTTAAGCTAATCACATGACCTCTCTGGACCTCAGTGTTTCTCTATCTGTTAGAAGACAATCACAGGGCCAGGAGTATGCATGACTGTAATCCCAGCTACTTGGGAGGCTGAGGCAGAAAGGATCGCAAGTTGGATGCCAGCCTGGGCAACTTGGTCTCAAAAATAAAAAGGGCAGGAGACATAGCTCAGTCATTGATCACCTTGGGTTCAATCCCCAGTACTGAAGAGAGAAGTGGGGGAAGGAAGGGAGGAGGGAGAGGAGGGGGAGTGTGATTTTGTGCATCTAACTAACAAGATTGTCTGATGCAGCTTATCTGGTTACACACCTGGGAAAGCACTTTACAAACTCAAAAGGCTCCTGTGTGCAGAGTGATCTTGGCTAATGGGGAGAGTGACTTGCAAGATTCTGGAGATAAGAGGAAGCTCTAAGTAATGCAACAGAGAAGAGAGGCCAAGGACACACTGCTCTTGCCCAAGAGAAGCCCCCCACCTTGAAGTCATTCAGCCAACGGAAGCAGAGACAAAACCACTCAGCACCCTTGGGCAAGGCAGGAGGCTCAGCCAGCGAGGCTGTTTTGTCCTTGCCTACAGAGGCAAAGGCGTCAACGGGGGTGGGGGTCAACTCTGCCGCTCTTCACTGTGATCTGAGGCTATCCCTTGACCTCTAGGAGCTCAGTGTTTCTTTACCTGTTAGAAGTCAATAATGTGGCCAGTAATGTGACGATGCCAATGTCCGGGTTGAAGCTGCCTCCAGGGGCGGGGGCTCCTTCTCTGCCAGCAATCCCTCCATTGGTGGCTTCCCATGGCTTTGGAAAGACAATAACAGCTGACGTTTATAGAGGAGGAAGGACATGCCAGGCATTTTCTGAGAACATTTCCTTATACAGTTGGCTCTCCATATCTTCTGGTTCTACATCCAACGGAGAATTAAAAATATCTGCAATCTCAAATACTAAAAAGAAAAAAGAAAAGAAAAGGAAAATCTGCAGAATATTGTGTCTGATCTGAACAGGTTCAGACTTTTTCTTATTATTCCTAAACAATACTGCGTATCAACTGTTACACAGCATTTACATCGTCTGGTATTATAAAAGGTGATTTAAAGTATATGGGAGGATGTTGTAGGTTGTATGCAGATACTATGCCATGTAAGGGACATAAGCACCCAAAGCCTTTCCTATCTGAGGGGGTTTGGGAGCCATTCCCTCACGGGTGTCTAGGGATGACTGCATTCTCTCCTGTGATCCCCACAATAGTCCTACAAGATGTTGCCTTAGATTCTGTTACAAATGAGGTCCTTGAAACAGAAGTTTTGTGACTTGTCCAAGGTCATCCAGCTATTCAGTAGCAGAGCCAGGCTTTGAGCCCAGGCCCTTTGGCTCCCAGGCCCACCGTCCCAGCAATTTCTTTACTGTTTTCCCATCAGCAGAAGGGGTTGGTTGGTCAGAGCCTGGCCCAACGTTGGGCCAGGGAGCAGAGGAATCAGGTTTTCTAGGTCCATGATTTTCTATTAACAATAATAATAAAAGTCATAGTAATAAAAACTACTAATCTAGTGGTCCTTGTTGGTGGCATCTGTCCAGCATGACCCCTGGAGGTCCTGGGTCTCAACCTAGAAAGCAGTTCCACAATCAGGCACCTGACTGATTATATTCCCACAGCAAACTCCGTACAAACCAGTAAACTCATGCTGGATTCTGTAGCAGGTGCTGTATCGTAAATGGTGTCCAAAATAGAAATTTTTTGTTTTGTTTATTTTTTTTAAAGAGAGAGTGACAGAGGGGAGAGAGAGAGAGAGAGAGAGAGAGAGAGAATTTTTAATATTTTTTTATTTTTTTAGTTCTCGGCGGACACAACATCTTTGTTGGTATGTGGTGCTGAGGATCGAACCCGGGCCGCACGCATGCCAGGCGAGCGCGCTACCGCTTGAGCCACATCCCCAGCCCTTTTGTTTTGTTTTTTACCCTCTACTTTCTGTAAGAAATAAGTTTTTTTTTCAGTAAAACACACTTACATACATGAAACAAATTTCCCCAAAATATTCTCTGATTTTTTTGTAGTTTTTTATTTTTCTTTTGCAGCACTGGGGATTGAACCGAGGGTCTCCTACAAGCTAGGCAAGTATTCTATCATTGAGCTACACCCTCAGCCCTATTTTATTTTTTATTTTGAGACAGGGTTTTTTAAGTTACTAAGGCTGGCCTCCAACTTGCAATCCTCCTGTCTCAGCTCCCAAGTTGCTGGGATTACAAGTGTGTACCACTGGACTCAGCCTATTTCATTTAAAAAAAAAAAATGCTGGTCATGACATTGACACACTAGTGGAATTCCATTGACCACAGCCTTTGGTAAGCTACTGAACCTCTATAAGCCTTTGCATAACTCAAAATGTTGTTTTGAGGAGTGAGGTATGTGCAAAGCGGAACACAGAATCTCATTCACAGTTAAGAAGTTCAAGTGCAGCATACTTTGGCACAGGCCTGTGATCCCAGTGAAGTGACTTGGGAGCCCAAGGCAGCAACTTAGCAAGACTGTTCTAAAATTAAAAAAATAATAATAAAAGGACTGGGAATGTAGCTCAGTGGCAGAATGCCCCTGGGTTTAATCCCTGCCAATAAATAAATTAATTTGTGGTTTATTAATCTCTGATAGTGTCCTAAAATAATCTGGGGCTGGGGAGGTAGTGGAGGAGTTCCCATCACAGTCGGTCTGGATTCAATCCCCAGCATCACAAAAACAAAGCAAATCCCCTACATCATTTATACCGACATCTATTTCCCCTGGCGCTAGCGCACGGCCACCACCCATCGCCCCACTTGTTCTAATGGGCTCCCTGGGTTCTCAGTTTGGGCAGAAAAGATTTAACAATAAAAATCTCCCTTCCACTCCTGTCCTGCCCACCCCTTCCCGGGGCAATTTGCGCTGCCCTAGAAGTAACCAACGGAACTGTTTTGCTTCTTGTTCCTGCAGGTTCACATTTACAGTGCGGCGCCTAAAGTTGGGGTGCAGGCGACTCAGGCCTCGCCCCACGCACAGGAAGTGTACTCACTCGCCGCCGCAGGTAGTCCTTGAACCTTTTCTGTCCGGAAGTCCTGCGCGCCCCACCTGCTGACAGGTAGATTTGATTGAGTCCGCCCACTCCCGTCCCATGAGCCAATCGAGTACGTGTATGCAAATCAATCCAGTCTCCGCCCTACCCGACAGCCAATGGCTGCGGAGGTGCAGCAGGTCCGCCTGGTCCCGTCGCGAGAGAGCGTGCGGGGGTCTGCAACCCTTCTGCCCTCGGAAAAGAACTCTGGAAGCGCAGGAGCTGGAAAAACCAGGACGGCCATTAACTGTCGAATAGAGGCTGATGGCCCTGAAATCATGGTGACTGAAGTTTCAAGGATTGCTAGAGGTCATTTCGCTGGACCTCGCGACTGGCACTTTCCCTCCCTCCGCAATATTCCTGCCAGGTGCCAGGTGCTCGCACAGACTTTGAACATGGAGAAAGCACCACCTACAGACATGGCCTGGCTGGCGGGAGAGCAGGACGCGGCTTCTTCAGAAGAGCCAAAGTCTGGCTACTGGGTGTGGGGAGAGCCCCTCCGAGGTGGGTTCAAGTCCCATCTCTACCACTTGTTTTCTATGTGACCTGTCAAATAAATCCTGCTTTTCCACCTGGAAGAATAACATTGCCCTCCTACTTTTAAAATGAGGATCGAGGTCAACTGCCTAGTCCAACGATCGCAGTGTTTCTGGAGGCTGGGGCAGGAGGATCACAAGTTCTAAGCCACCAACCTTAGCAACTTAGCAAGACCCTGTCGCAATATATATATATATATATTTTTAAGAAAATTAAAGAAAGGTCTGAAGATGTAGCTTGTAGCTCAGTGGTTAAGGGCCCCTGAGGAAGAGGAAGAGGAAGAAGAATGTAGCTAAAAAGTGGCTGGTCGGTAGAGTGCCTGGCAGGCACCCTGATGTTCAGTCCCCGGCACCCAAGAAACTGACCGACCAACCATCTCTTTGGATCTGAATGCTGGTTTTCCCAGTTGCTCTTGGTATAACCTTGCACGAATCATGTACCCTTTGAGTCCTATGAGTCTCGCTTTCTTCAATGCTAAAGTAAGAATTACACGGGCTGCCATTGGAATTCAATGAGGTAAGGATTCTAAGGCAGCTGGGCTCACGGCCTGGCTACGGGTGGTGGCTCTGGCTAAAACTAAGGGGCTTCCTGGAACCCAGTTTCATCATCTGTCTTCTAGATATAACCATTCCTAGCTGGGCTGTCATGAGTTTTAGATGACTTGTGACACATGTTTATAAACAGAAAAACATCACACCCATGTTAATTAGTGACACGGTGATGCAGCCTGCACAGTGGAAAAAGCATGACATTGGCCTTGGCTCTGTCTTTTTATTTGTTGTGTGACCTTGGACAAGTTATTTCACCTGCTGAGAGGTCAGGTTCCTCTCCTGTAATGAACCACCTTTACAGGGCCAGTGACAGCATTGGTAAGATGGCGTGGAAGGTGCCCGCTCTGTCCAGCAGGCAACAGACTATTTATTTATTTATGCTACTGGGGACTGAACCCAGGGGCTCTCTACCACTGAGCTACATCCCCAGCCCTTTTTATTTTTTTATTTTAAGGCAGAGTCTCCCTAAGCTGCTGGGGCTGGCCTTGGACTTGTGATCTCCTGCCTTAGCCTCCTGAGTTGTGGGGTCATAGGCATGCACCATGGCACCTGACACAGCAGACTTTAATGAAGTGTTATTACTAGAAAATTTTTCTTTAATTGCCTGGATTCTTGTTCCCAGTGGAATTCCTACTAAGATTCTACTTCTACTAACACTTAGAAGATTAAATATTGAAGGAAAAACTTTCACCCAGTGTTCATTAACTACAAATAGTCATTGAGTAGCTACTATGTGTCAGGTACTTTGTCCAAGAGGTTAGCAATTTTCTTGGAAAGAAAAAAAAAAATACTTTACAGATTATAATTTCACAATAACTCAATAATTTTTTATATCTGAGAGTAAATTATCCTCCTCATTAACTTTGTGCGTGCATGTGTGTGTGTGTGAGTGTGGGGGGTACAGTGATTGAACCCAGAGCTTCTCAACCACTAAATTATACCCCCAGGCCTTTTTTTTTGGGGGGGAGGGGAGTACTTGGAATTGAACTCGGGGGGCAGTCAACCACAGAGCCATTTCTCAGCCTTATTTTGCATTTTATTTATAAACAGTCTCACTGAGTTGCTTAGTGCCTCACTTTTGCTGAGGCTAGCTTTGAACCCATGATCCTTCTGCCTCAGGCTCCTGAGCCATTGGGATTACAGGCGTGAGCTACTGCACCCAGCTACTCTCAGCCCTTTTTATTTTATTTATTAAAAAAAAACAAAAACAGGGCTGAGGTTGTGGCTGTGTAGTAGAGTGCTCGCCTAGCACATGCGAGGAACTGGGTTCAATCCTTAGCACCACATAAAAATAAATAAAATAAAGGCATTGCTTCCAACTACAACTAAAAAATATTTTTAAAAAATCTTTTATTGATTGATTTGTTCAATTTTATTTTGAGACAGGGTCTCACTAAGTTGTTTAGGGCCTTGCTAAGCTGGTAAGGCTGGTGTTGAACTTGTGAGCCTCCTGCCTCAACCTCCCAAGTCACTGGGATTACAGGCATACACCACCACATCTGGTTTATTTTAATTTGAGACTAGCTCTCCCTAAATTGCCTAGGCTGACCTTGTGATCCTTTTGAGCTTGTGACCCTCCTACCCCAACCTCCTGAGTAACTTAGACTGCAGGCAAGCCACCATGCCTGATGATCAGTAATCCTCTCTTTCAGAATTTTCCCTTTCTTGCAAATAAACTTCAGGATCACTTTGTCAAGCTTACTAAAGACATTTGGAAGATGTGGGGTGGGGTGGGGGTAATACTAGAAATTGAACAAAATGTTGGTATCAGTAAATTTTATATAAATAGTGGCACATGCCCATAATCCCAGTAATGTGGGAGGCTATATCAGGAAGGTTACAGCAACTCAGAAGCCTGAGACAAAAGGACCACAGGTTTGAGGCCAGCCTCAGCAGCTTTTGCAAGACCCTCAATAACTTAGGGAAACCCTGTCTCAAAGTAAAAAATGAAGAGGACTGGGGATATAGCTCCGTGGTCAGTGCCCCTGACTCAGTCCCAGTCCCCAGTAAGTAAATAAAAAGGTTTCCCAAATCAATAAGAAAGCAATTATTTTTGAGATGCTGTAGATTGGACCCAGGGCCTTACACCTCTAGGCAAGTGCTCTATCACTAAGCTATACTCCTGGCCCCTTAAAAAATCCAATTTTTAAAATGGGTTAGGGAGGGGCTGGGGATGTGGCTCAAGCGGTAGCGTGCTTGCCTGGCATGTGTTCGGCCTGGGTTCGATCCTCAGCACCACATACAAAGAAAGATGTTCTGTCTGCCGAAAACTAAAAAATAAATATTAAAAAAATGGGTTAGGGAAATGAATGAACAATTTTCAACTTTTTTTTTTTGGGGGGGGGTGGGTACCAGGAATTGAACCTAGGAGTTCTTAACCACTGAGCCACATCACTAGCCCTCGAGTGCATTTTATTTAGAGACAGGGTCTCCTAAGTTGCTTAGGGCCTTATTAAGTTGCTGAGTCTGGCTTTGAACTCGTGATCTTCCTGCCTCAGCCTTTGGAGCTGCTGGATTACAGGCGTGCACCACCATGTCTGGCCTATGCATTTTCTTTGAAGGTACAAAGGCAGAGACATGGCCCCCAAGGCCTAAAATACTGACTCTCTGGCTTCTCCGGAAAAAGCTGGCCAGCTCCTAACATGGAGATATCTGGCAAAATATATACTGTATATATTATGATTTATATTTTGTTCCAAAGAGGGAACTCTGGGAGGTGGGCATTGAGGGGTGGGCCATGCTGAGGAGAGACACAGCTCCCTCTCCATCCTTTTTTTTGGTACCAGGGATTGAGCTCAGGGGCACTCGACCACTGAGCTATGTCCCCAGCCCTATTTTGTATTTTATTTAGAGACAGGGTCTCACTGAGTTGCTTAGCACCTTGCCTTTCTGAGACTGGCTTTGAACTCGAGATCTTCCTGCCTCAGCCTCCCAAGCCGTTGGGATTACAGGTGTGCGCCACCACACTGGCTCTCCTTTCCATCCTTTTTTATGTTTTGAATTTTTATTATGGGCCTGTATTATCTTTCAGAAATATTAGACTTAAATTTAAAATTAGGTAAGTTATGTAAAATATGATAAATAACATAATAAAATTTAAAGTTAATTCTCCACCTCGTGGTCTAGGCCTTGATGGCATTAGAAAACCCACCTGCCGACCGTCACCTGCTGTCTGCACGTGCTAGAATTTACCATGGAAATCTGGAGTCATTTATTTTTTCTCAGATCACCAGGAAAATTTTCCAAACCCCAACAAAAGTCACCTTGGAATGGAGTGGCCGTCCAGGGGATAAACATTCTCAAAGTCACTTCACTCTGAAGTCATGTTCTATGGAAGGAAATGACCTCAATCTAGAAGTCCTCGGGATGGATTTCCCTCTGCATCAGAGGTATTTAGGGACTCAGGCTGAGTCACTGCTCCCCATTGGGTTTGCCCCGATAAGGAGGAACACCTCACTAAGGAGCAAGAGCTGCCCCTGCCCCCAGTCCCTAACGTGACTACCCACCAGCCTGGCCAGCCAGCCAATTCACTCCCAGAGTTCTCTAGCTGTCCCTCGAGGCCTCTGGCCTTAGACTTTTCTATACATGAACCAAAAAATCCCTTTTGATTCCAGACATTGGGACTCCTGCTCTTGTGGTGGCAGGCAGCCGGGGACAAAGTACTGGGGTCCAGAGGGGACCACTAGTCACTGTGAGTGTCTGTTGAGGGACTGTGAGGGAATGTGGGATGCTGACCTGTCCCTCTCAATCCAGGGCAGCAAGGGCTGCACATGACAGTAATCTCGAGCACCATTTGGGATCCCCAAACCAAGAGGAACCCCAGGTCCAGAAAGAGGACCTCACTTGTCTGAGGCACCCAGAAGTGGCAGAGCTGAGACTGAACTCATGCACTCTCTCCCAGCCAGCACTGTGCTCTGCCTGCGCCCCCTGGGTACAGCCAACCTGTGCCGGGCACAGCTGTAAGCCCCGGGCATGGCTTCCTCGTGTGTCCCACCCAGAACCCTGGGGAGATGATGGCCATGACAACTGCACCTTACAGTTGAGCAAATAGGGCACCAGGGGGCTGGGGAACCAAGCCAGGGCCACAGAGCCAGGCAGGACCCAGGCTGGCCGCGGGCCCCATCTGGCTCCAAGTTCACCCCTCATGCTCCTGGCTGCCGCATGTCAAGGTGAACGGGAGCCGGGGCCTCTGCCTTCCTGGTGTGGCCTCTAGAGGCCAGGCTCCGTGTGGGGTGAGTCCTCGGCTGCTCACAGCAGGGAGGCCTTCCTGAACAGCCTTCAGAGCTCCCCGAGAATCCTGCTAACTGGAGGAAGTGTGGCAGCCGCGGTGGTCTCAGAACTTCTGGGGGTACACCCCAAAATGTTGAAAGTAGTGTCTCAAGAGATATTTGTACCCCATGTGTATAGCAGCATCATTTACACTTAGCCAGAGGATGGAATCAACCCAGGTGCTCACTGACACCTGAAGCAATGGGCTCTGTTCCTACGACAGATAGATTATTTGACTTTAAAAAGGAAGCCAACACTGCTGGGCGCGATGGCCCACTCCTGTAATCCCAGGGGCTCAGGAGGATGAGACAGGAGGATCCAGAGTTCAAAGCTCAGACTGCAATGGTGAGGCACTGAGCAACTCAGTGAGATCCTGTCTCTAAATAAAATATAAAATAGGGCTGGGATGTGGCTCAGTGGTCGAGTGCCCCTGAGTTCAATCCCTGGTACCAAAAAAAAAAAAAAAAAAAGGAGGGGAATTCTAACACTAACACTTGCAATAGCAGCATGGGTGAACTTTGAGGACATTTTGCTAAGTGAAATAAGCCAGCTATAAAAAGACGTTCACCACATGGTTCCACACTTAGGCACCATGAATAGTCAAAGTCACCCAGATGGAGAGCAGCGTGGTGACTGCCAGGGGTTGGGCAGAGGGGAATGGGATTTATTGTTTAATGGATACTGAGTTTCAGTTTTTTCTTTGTTTTTCCTTTGGTACTGAGGATGGAACCCAGGGATGTTCAGCGACTGGGCTATATCTCCAGCCCTTTTCATTTTTTATTTTGAGATAGGGTCTCGCTAGGTTGTCCAGGCTGGCCTTGAACTTGTGATCCTCCTTCCTCAGTCTCCTGAATCACTGCACCACAATACCCAGTGAATTTCAATTTTGTTAAGATGAAAAAATTTCTGGAGCTAGATGGTGCTGATATTTGCACAAAATATGCAGTCACTGATGCCACAGACCAGCTGGACAGTGAGTTAAGAGAGGGGCGGGGAGGTAGCTCAGAGGTAGAGTCTTGCCTAGCAAACACCAGAGGCTCTGGGTTCCATCCCCAGTAGCACAGGGGGAAAAAGATTCAAGGATGGTTAAAGAAGAGCTGGGCATGGCGGCACACACCTGTAATCCCACTGATTTAGTTGGCTGGGACAGGAGGGTTGCTATTTGGAGGCCAGTCTCAGAAGATTAGCAAGACCCTATCTCAAAACAAAAACTAATAAGGGCTGGGGAAATAGGTCAGTGGTGGAGTCCCACGGGGTTCGATTCCCAGGATCAGCACCACCAAAAAGCAAAAGATGGTTAGAATGGTGAATCCTACATCATGTTTTACCACAATTCACCAAGTTCTTCTTTAAAAGAGTGGGCTTTGGAGACAATCTCAAATCCCAACCCTGCCACTCAGGAGCTGAGTGCTCTTGGTCAAGTTGCTTTTCCTTTCTGTGCCCCAATAATAGCACTACCTTGATAGAATAGTGGCATGGTTTAGTTATATTTATTTCTGCTTTATTTATTCAGTGGTACTGGGAATTGAACCCAGGGGCACTCTACCACTGAGCTACATCCCCAGCCTATTTTATTTTTTCATTTTGCTAAGTTGCTGAGGCTGGTCTTGAACTTTCGATCACTTGTTGCTTTAGGGCAGGACTCTCTTCTCCGATTCTGTCTCTTTCTCCAAGATTCACCAACTGAGAGGTCCTGGGTGATTGGGAGGGGAAGAAACCAGAGCCAGGGAACAGGGTTCTTAACCCAGGCTGCCCAAGGGCTGCTCTGCAACTTCGAGACAGTTAGTTTACCTCTCTGTGCCAGTGTCCTCATCTAGGAACGGGATGAACTCCCGCCTCTCTCATGGAGAGAAGTGGGGACCACGAGGAAGGATGGCAGGGCACCCCCACATCTCCACGGCTCCCTCCTGCCACCAAGCCAGGGTGGAGCCGTCCGTGGGCCCCTTCCCAGGCCGCTGCTTGTTGGTGAAGGACCCTGGTCACAGGGACTGCAGCCTCGTTCCCTGTGACCAGGAAGAAAGTCCTTAACAAAAGGCCACGAGGCCTCCCGGGTGTGCGGAAGAGCCTTTGCCCTCCATTCAGGGCCTCAGTTGGGGGTCAAGGAGCCCAGAGCCGTAAATAAAAGGAGCGAAAATGAAACCAAAAAAGTGTTTACTCTGAGATGAAAGCGCCTTGCGACCCCGACCCCAAGGACCGTGCACAGAGACCACGTGTCTGGGAGGCTCCGGATTGTCCCAATCTGCCAGGGTGGGACCGTGTCCCGGGCCCAGGGGCGCGGGGGCCAGGGCGCGGGAGACAGCACCTGAACTCCGCCCTCCGGGCCCTTCCCCAGGGCTGGCACCTGGGGACACCAACGCCTGCTCCCCCTGGCTCTGGCCCCGCCCACCGGCTCCCCCCGCCCCCCCCACCTGCCTGGGACACCTTGGCCTCCCCACCCACCCCAGCCTCACCAACTCCAGAGCTGAGCTGCAAGCTCTGAAGCTCTAGTGTGCGGCTAGGGGTGCAGACTTTGGAGCCAGGCTGACAAGGTTTGAATCCCGACTTCCCAGCTGTGCGACCTTGGATAGAGTCACTACTCTCCTAGTCTCCTAGTCACCTTCTCTGTAAGATGAGTGACAACAGCATCTGCCTCATGGAGTCTGCCTGTCACCTGGTTATATCTCTTCCAGTTACGCATTCTGGAACTGGGGACACCACCACGCTTGGCCAAGTGTGGGGCAGACCTGGCCTGAATGAGTCACCTGACCTCTAGGAGGCCCGACTCTGCCATGTGGATCAGAGACATTTGGGGTCTCCAGGAGTTAGTGCTAGAACAGATCCAGAAGAGTCGGAGGTCCTCTGGGGAAGGTGGGAGAAGGATTTCCAGGAGAAGTTTTTTCAAGGCGGGCAGTTCCCCCCCAGAGGGGAAACCCCGTCTGTCTCCCCAGCTGTCTGGTTGGTAAACCGGGTCAAGTTTAGGAACTGATGGAGACGCTGTGTCTCTATTTGGCTGGTTCAAGTTGGACTCTGTTCATTTTCCCGGGGACTCACTGAGTTGCTTAGTGCCTTGCTTTTGCCGAGGCTGGCTCTGAACTTGCCATCCTCCTGCCTCACCTCCTGAGCCGCTGGATCTCCGGTGTGCACCATCGTGCCCAGCGACTGTGTTCATTTGACTTAGGATCCTTCCATTTCCACTTGCGCAGATCAAATAGGAACCTAGCAGGCTGCAGAGGGTTTCTTCTCTAGGGACCCTATCATCAACTAGCCAGGGTTAGACTCTCGGCATTTTAACGGGATTTTAGTAGGTTGAGATGTGTGTGTGAGAGAGAGACAGAGAGAGAGAGAGAGAGAGAGAGAGACAGAGAGAGAGCGAGCAAGCTCAGATAGGCTTGGGACATGATCCTCCCTCTGGACGCCCCAGTGCCTCTCAGGGGTGTGCACTCAGGAAATCGGGGATCTGCTGGGCCCCTGCTCTCAGTCCCCTCTAGATATACATGGTCACTCTGGTTTGGACACGACTGGGACCTGGGGCACCCAATGTGGCCTCTCCACATGGAAACAAGAGCACTTCTGGGAAAGAATTTTACCGGAAGGTAAAAGAGAGGCCAAACATGCAAGGCTGCTTAGAGGCCCTGGACGCAGGCCAGAGGGGGGCCTTGAGGTTAATGAACACAGAGCGGAGCGGCCTGCATCACCCTGGACTATCTCCACAAGCCTTAGGAATTTGTTGCTCAGTACTAAATGTTGTTTTTATTAAGTTTATAAGGACTTTTAGGCACATGGAGTTGAGTAGATGTAACTTTTGGGGTTTAGCAAATGGTCTTTGGGAGTTTTTACAAAACTTCTTTCTTCCTTCCTTCCTTCCCTTCTTTCTTGGTACTGAGGATTGTTCTCAGGGGCGCTCTATCAATAAACTACATCCCCAGTTTCATTTTTTACCTTGAAACAGGTTCTCTCTAAATTGCTGAGGCTGACCTCCAACTTGGGATCCTCCTGCCTCAGCCTCCCTGGTCTCTGTGATTACAGGTGTGCCCCACCGCGCCAAGAGAGTGTTGTCCCTTCTAATCTGTGATGGGTGTGAAGCTGTATCTCGCTGTTTCCATCACCGTGAGCTCCATGGCTGGCTTTCCTGCCACATCGTAGGTCTGTGAGGCAGCAGCCCTGCACAGAAGACCCAGGGCCCCGGGTCTGCCTCGTTTCAAACTCCTCTTCCACCTCCCAGTGGCTGGCCGGGTCCTGAGCTCAGGCTTGACTCCTGGGGAAGGAGGCTCCACCACAAGCAAACACGCACCGCCAGAGTGGCTCAGCTGGACTCAGAAGGAAGCCGCTGGCCAAGAGGAGAGTCCCAGGGGCCTCCCAGGAGCAGCTGGAGGGAAAGAGAAGAGGTGGCCGTTCCCACAGAACCCTTTGGTGGCAGAGACTGGCCTCTGTGCTCATCCCGAAGCCCGAACCTGAGAGGTCGGGGAGCCCGGCAGAGCCCCTGTGAAGGGCTGGGCCGTCAAGGAGCACGGGGCAGCTGCTGGACTCAACAGGCCTTCCTTGGGTACATTATGATTATTATTTTTTAACTGGGGACAAGGCAGAAGCCACATCCCCTGGAACTATTCTAAACAAGGTCTCCTCGTGGGCTGCAGTAGGACCGGCTTCCAGGTCAAGGCTTTTCTGTTGGAAGTTTCAGTTTCCGCCTCTGTGAAGTGGGGACTGTAACAGTGCCTCCCTCACAGGGCCTGAACTCATCTGTGGAAATGCTTAGGATGCCGCCCAGCATGCGGTGAGCTCTCGGTGCACACCTTTGAAAGGTGCCTCTAGCCAGGAGCATGGTGGCACAAACCCATAATCCCAGCGGCTTGGGAGGCTGAGGCAGGAGGATCACAAGTCTGAGGACAGCCTCACAATTTAGTGAGGCCCTAAGCAACTTACTGAGATCCTGTCTCAAAATAAAAGAAATACAAGGGGCTAGAGATGTGGCTCAGTGGTCAAGCACCCCTGGGTTCAATAGGTGCCAGGAAGGAAGGAGGGAGGGAGGGAGGGAGGAAGGAAGGAAGGGAGGGAGGGAGGGAGGAAGGAAAAGAAAGGCTTGTCTAAGATTCAGACTTGGTAGAAGGGAGCCAGGCGCCTGGTGGGGCAGACTGCGCGTCTCCCAGGTGAGTACCCCAACCCCGGCCTCCACTCCGCAGGCCCCGCCCTATCGGCCAGCTCTGTCTCAGCCTTGCTTTCCTCATCTGGAATATGGGGCTTGTTTTCAGGTTCAGGTGAGCAGACGGACTGGCGGGGACTCTCTAGACAGGTAAGCTCACCTGGGCAAATGACCAGGACGGCGTCGGGATAAAGCACTCTCTTACAGGTGCTCTGATGGCGGGAGAGCTCTCGCTCCAAGGCCAGTTTAAAATCCTGTGGTTTTGAGAGGCTTTAAAGGAAAAGAAAGACGCTCTTCACATCTAGTTGGGGAGGGAGCTAAGTGTGGTCGCCGCCCTGGTCTCTGGAGGGGTGGGGCCACTGTGAGGAGCAGGAGGGTCAGGACAGAAGCTGAGGGATGAGCAAGTCGCTGGGTCCATCCCAAGAAAACCACCGCCATGAGACCCCTCCCCCAGCCAACCTCAGGCCGACCCAGAGGTCAAGGGGCTGGGGGTGACAGGGACTCACTGCACCAGCAAAGGGACTTATTAAGGACAGACGAGGCTGCTGGAACAGCATGGGATGTCAGGCTTCACTAAGAGATGCTCTCCTTCCCCAGGAGATAGCTGGGCAGCGGCCGCAGGCTGGCAGGTCGCTCTGCAGTGACGGACACCTGGCTGCTTCGGTTTTGTTGTTCGGCCATTCCTGGAGGACTGACACATGTATTCTCCAGCCACAGGTGGCAAACTGCTTGTCACTCTAGGCAGAGAGAAGGGAGAAGGAGAGAGGGGCATGTCATAGCCAGCCTCCAAGACCGTCTCCAGCGATCCTTGATTCTAGTGTAGTCCCTTCCCACGCTGAATAGGGATGACCTGGGTAACACGAGGATATTTTGGGGAAAAAAAAGCAGAATGTGACTTCTAAAGCTAGGACATTGATGACGTTGCACTGTCCACCTTGCTCTCGAGGACGACTGGCTCTCTGGGAAGCCATCCTCCATGTCACAAGGATGCTCAAGCAGTCCTGGGGGGAGACGCACACGGCAAGGAGCTGAGGCCTCCAACCAACAGCCGGCATCAAGTTAATAAATGTCTACTGTTGTTCTAAGCTGCTAAGATGGGGGGAAATTTGTTAAGTAGTAGCAGTGAACTGATTCAGGCCACCACTCAGAAATTGCACTTATCAGGGCTGGGGCTGGGGCTCAGCGGTAGAGCACTTGCCTAGCATGTGCAAGGCCCTGGGTTCGATCCTCAGCATCACATAAAAATGAATAAATAAAATAAAGGTATAAAAAACAAAAAGAGATTGCACTGATCATTTTTTATATTTATTTGTAGGTGGATGCAATAGCTTTATTTTATTCATTTATTTTATGTGGTGCTGAGGTTTGAGCCCTGGGCCTCACACATGCTGATCAAGGGCTCTACCACTGAGCCACAACCCAGCCCCCTGCACTCATTTTTTTTTTTTAATTTTTTAGTTGTAGATGGACATAATATCTTTATTTTTATGTGGTGCTGGGGACCAAACCCAGGGCCTCATGCTTGCAAGGCAAGTGCTCTACCACTGAGCTGCCACCCCAGCCCACGAACTCATCATTTTTATGCATGTTTATTGGCCTTGATGTAGCCACAGAGCCAAGGGTAGCTGCAAGGGAGTGTGGGAAATGTAGTCCTTATTTGGGTAACCTGTGCCCAGCTAAAACTCCTATGACTCAGATCCTTATTTAATCATATTGTCAAAGTCCCTTTTGCCACATAAGATAACATATTGACCACTTTCAGGAATTAATACTGGAAATCTATACTGTCTAGCACAGTGAGGAAGCTTGTATCTGAATGCCCACTGCAGCTTTATTTGTAATAGCCCCAAACTGGCCAAATGCCCTTCAATGGATGAATAGTTAAACAGCGGTATATCCATACCATGGAATACTACTCAGCAATGAAAAGAAATGAACTCTGGGTATACGTGACATGGATGGACGGCAGGAAAACTGCTGGATGAAGCAAAGCATCACTTACATGACACTCCTGGAATAGCACCATTCTGGAGATGGACAGCAGAGCAAGTGGCCAGAGCTGGGAATGGGGGTTAGAAGGTGGCCATGGAGAGACCCCTGGCCATGATGATGCAGTTGGGACCTTGGTTGCAAAGGTGGTCACCTGAAGCTACACAGGGGCTAACATTGCTTGGGGTCACATGCACGCAGCACAGAGACAAATGCAGGTTTGGAAAAAGTCACTTTCCGGTGGGGGTGTGAGATCTTATCGTGGTTATTTGCATAACCATGGTAACGGCGGGAGGCTGGGGGCAGAGTGCCCTGGTTCCCCCTGTACTTGGTACATTGCAATTTCCTGTGTTTATAATTATATCAAAATAAAGAGTTGGATCATTTTTATTTTTTTAAGTGCTAGACTGAAGCCCGGAGACCTCATGTCTAGATTCCAGCCCCTATTCCTTCGCCCGACTTGCCGGCGAGCCCGAGGCAAACCCTTGTCTTCTCTGGGATTCCACCAGCCCATCCGTGAAATGGGGGTTTAGGCTCCCGCCACAGGTTTCGAGTGTTTCTGCCTAACTGTGAACCCTGTGTTCAAAAAACAGCTGGAGTGCAGCTTAGTGGTGGAGCGCCGGCCTAGCGTGCGGGAAGATTCCCATCTCCTGCACCTAGAAAAGAAAGAGGAAAAGAGGAAAGAGGCCTTAGTTAGCACCCCAGGGGGACCCCAGCTGGACTCGCTGCCAGCACCCATGATCCTTTACTGGGGGCCCTTCCCAGCTGCTCCCCCCAGCGCAGCGAGCTCTCCTGGACTGTGGGGGCCCCCTCCTGTCCCACCTGCCCACTCTCCCCTGGACTGTCGGGGGTCCCAGTTCCAACCCACCACTGCATTCAAATCCTCCTCCCTGGGTTGTGTCCCCTGAAGCTCAGTCGCAGTCCCCAGCGGTGGCCCCAGGAGCAGCGGGTCAGTGCAGCTGAGCCTGCGGGGGACTTGGGGGGCAGCATGGCTCCAGCTGAGGGGAGCCTCCTGAACCAGGAGAGGAGCGGCAGGACCCTAGACGACGGCTCCCCTCCTCCACGGTGGCCAGTCCCTCAGGGGCACTGCTCTCCGTATCTTCCCCTTTCACCCGAGACCATGTTCCTCTTTTGACTGAGAAAGTGATCCAAAAAGGACTGTGGTCACTTTCTTATCAGGCCTGTGGTAGGGGCAGTGGACAGTTAGGTCCTTCAACCCCCAGGGCCATGCTCCAAGGGGGGCACCTGCTCCAAGGGGGACACCCAGCTCCCCGTGGGGGGGCCTGCAGGCACCAGCCAATCCCTGAGGCAGACAGAAGGAGGAGCCCAGCCAGGGTCCCGGCCAGGCAGAGTGGTCCTCCTCCGGAGGCCGCACCAGGAAGGGCCTCACCCCGGGTCTTTGTCCTGCTGGGCATCTTCAGAATTTCCTCTTGAGAGTCTTCAGCAGCATCCCGCAGAGGATCTCGGGACAGGATATGTACAAGGGCCTCACAGACCACAAACCACAAACAATGGCCCTGCTCAGCAGCGAGTTATTGTTCTAGGGCTTCTTGAGGCCAAGCCCTGTCCTTATTCCAGCTGTGTCCCAGAGCCTGGCACAGAGCCTGAGGCACGGAGGGCACAGCCACGGCCTGTCGATCATGGACCAGTGAACGGAGGGCCGGCTTGGGGTACGTCACCTGTCACCTGGTGCAACCCCTCAGTGCAACAGAGCACGGCTCCGGCCCGGTGATATGGCAGGGGTGGGGGGCTCAGGGGAACCATAAAGGATAAGACAGGATTTCTCACCCTCAGGAGCTGACGATGAGCCGGGCACCGGCTGCACCCACCCCTGTAACCCCAGTGGCTCAGGAGGCTGAGGCAGGAGGATCGTCAAAGCCAGCCTCAGCAACTTAGTGAGGCCCAAAGCAACTTAGCAAGACCCTGTGTCAAAATGAACATTAAAAAGGACTGGGATGTGGCTCACGGGCTGAGAGCCCTGAGTTCAATCCCAGGTACCAAAAAAAAAAATGCTGCTGACCACTTACGGGGAGCACCCTACCCCCCACCGCCCCTCCAGGCCGTGTAGTCACTCCTGGGGTCCCCGCCCCTGCAAGGGGACTGTCCGCTCAGAGGGCACAGCTCCTGCGGCCCGGGGTGCTGAGCTAGGTAGTCCCACCTCCTGCTGGTCACACACTGGTGGCCCCTTCCCCTGGAACCCGGCAGGACCATAATATCCTCCTGACCCACAGAGAGCAGCGAAGGTGACGGCTGTGCATCAGCCTGTGGTCACCACCCGCTGTGGCGACATGGCTTATGTAATGCTCTTCCCAGGAGCAGCCCTGGCCGGCGCTGAGGAAGTGGGCAGCAGTGCGAGGCCTCTGGCCCACAGCAGCAGGACAGCAGCAGGAGCCTGTGAGCCGAGGGGCATCCTCCCTGTTGAGCCTCAGAGGAGCCTGCCCCGGGCAGGTGGATCACTGCCCAGTGAGGCCTTAAAGCAGAGCTCCCACTCCGCTGTGTGAACACCTTTCCTGACCCACAGAAACTGTGAGGTAAGAAATGTATGCTGTTTTAAGCCACTGATTTTGTGGTGATTTGTTATGGGACAATTGATGATCTGCCAGGGTAGTTTCTAGTTTCAGGTATGGCTGGATCCAGGCGCTCCTTCCTCCTGAAGTGCCCTTTTCCCGACCAAGTCTGTCTTCTTTGGTGGAGTAGGCGTTGTGGTCCAGACACTGGCCTCTGGCTCCAGGCTTGACACATGACCCGGGATTCAGCCAATCAGAACCTTCATTCATTTAGCTCTCAGTGAGAGCTTCAGGCACCAGGGTGTAGCCTAAGCTGGCGCACACAGGGTGAACGCTGGACTTTCCCTGATATGTACAAGGGCCTCGCAGACCACAAACCACAAACAATGGCCCTGCTCCGCAGCGAGTTATTGTTCTGGGGCTTCTTGAGGCCAAGCCCTGTCCTTATTCCAGCTGTGTCCCAGAGCTAACTAATAGAATACACCATGGCTCTGGGGGTCATGTGTGTCCCTGTGCAGAGAGGACCCGTCTCACAGTGGAAGGAAACTGAGAGGAGGCACGGAGGGAGGAAAAGCCCTCTTGATATTGCTCACTGGAGCACCTGGATCCAGCCATAACTGAAACTAAAAACCTGCCCCTGGATATTGCCCGTTTGTGAGTCAATAAATTCCACTGTTTCTTTAAGCCCATTGAGTCAAGTTCCTGTCCCTTGCAAAAGAGCGAGTTCTGATTAATGCACTCGTCTCCGCTCTCTCCTCACCCAGCATTTGCTTTTACCCTCTCCCATTTTTTCTTCTGTCTTATTATTTTTTACTTTTATTAGTGGTTCTGGCAGGGCATGGCAGCACACACCGGTGATCCCCGCTGTTCAGGAGGCCGAGGCAAGAAGACGGCAAGTTCAAGGCCAGCCTGGACGACTTAGGGAGACCCTGTCTCAAAGTTAAATAGTACAAGGGGTGGGGTGCGGTTCAGTGGCTGAACACCTGCCTAGCGTGCCCAGGGCCCCGGGTGCCAGCCCAGCTCCCCCTAACGACAGAAAAGAAAGATGCGAACCACTTTTTAAAAACTCTGTCTTGTGCCAGGCACGGAGCCTTGTACCCAAACCAACTGCCTTTTGAACCCAATGCAAAGAGCAGAGCTGTTCTGGGCGCCTGCTGCCCGCTGCCGGGGGCTGCTTCTTGCTCAGGGAACTCAGGCGGGAACAGAATGCCCTCTGCCTGGTTTCCCTGGAGGGCAATGTACTGAAATGGCGTCTCCACACGTGAGCGGCACCCCATTCCTGGCTGGGGGCCTGTTAAGAACAGACGCTGCCCCCACTCGTGGTTCACTAGGTGCTGGGTTTGAAAGGGCCTGTCCTGCGGCTTTCTCTCTTTCTTTCTTTTTTTTTTTTTGGAACTGGGGATTGAACCCAGGGGCGCTCAACCACTGAGCCACATCCCCAGCTCGTTTTTTTTTTTTTTTTTTATTTTTAATTTTGAGACAGGATCTTGCTAAATTGCTAAGGGCCTTACTGAGACTGGCCTTGAACTTGATCCTCCTGCCTCAGCCTCCCGAGCTGCTGGGGTTACTGGCATGCACCACCGCGCCCAGCATTGTTCTGCTGCTTTCTATCATGAATTGAAGCGGCACAAGGGCCTCCCCAGTCAAGCAGGTGCTGGCTCCATGCTCTTGGACTTCCCCAAAGTATGAGCCACAATAAACCTCTTTTCTTTACAAATAGGTACTACTCAGGAATTCTGTTATAGCAACAGAATGTGGTCTGAGGCAGGCCCAAGAATGTGCATTTCTAACAAGTCCCTGGCATTGCTGACAGCTTGCTAACTGCTGACCTCTGGGCCATACTTGGAGAATCACAGAACTAAATGCTATCAAGAAAATGATAGACCTGTAATCCTGCGGCTCTGGAGGCTGAAGCAGGAGGATTGCAAGTCAGCGATTTAGTGAGACCCTGTATCAAAATGAAACATAAAAAGGATGGGGACTTAGCTCAGTGGTTAAGTGCCCCTGGGTTCAATCCCCAATACCAAAAAAAAAAAAAAAAAAGGAAAAAGGAAAGAAAGGAAATTAGAGAACTAGTAAGGATGTAAGGATGAGGCTGGCTGCTGGAAAGGACACCCCACAGAGGCTCCGGGAGGGCAAGGGGGAAAGACGCTTGTCACTGTTGCTGGGCACGCCCACCCCCAGCCCGAGGGGCAGAAGCTGACAGGTGCCACTGTGGCAGCCAAGGCCCAGCGCCACTGTCTAGGAGGCTCATGGGCCTGCCTCTGCAAACCAGGTCTCCCACGCGCTGTCACTTCTGAGTGGCAGCCTGCCTCCGGTCTGCTTCCCCAACGCAGTTCAGGAAGGAAGGAGAGGTCACCACTGGGAAATTCCCCGACACAGGGAGGGCTCAAAAAGTGCCAGGCAGCCACGGAGCCGGACAAGCACAGGACCCAGACATGGTTTGCTTCTGGACACGGACAGGAAAACCTACTTGTGGTGAAAATGTCCTTACCGCTCCTCCTCGGGGCCCTCTGAAAGGGAGAGGTTTTGTTTTGTTTTCCCCGGGATCAAATTCAGGGGCACTTTACCCCTGAGCCACATCCCAGCCCTTTTTTTAAATTTTCATTTTGAGACAGTCTAGTTAAGTGGCTGTGGCTGACCTCCAATTTGCAATCCTCCTGCCTCAGCCTCCCAAGTCACTGGAATTACAGGCATGGGCCTGTGTGAAAGTTTTTTTTTTTTAATACTTATTTTTTAGTTGAAGTTGGACATAATACCTTTATTTCACTTATTTATTTTTATGTGGTGCTGAGGATCGAACCCAGGGTCTCACACGTGTGAGGCGAGCTCTCTTCCGCTGAGCCACACCCCAGCCCCGGGAAAGGGTTTTTTTTTTTAACTCTGGGGATGATGGAGCCCAGGGCTGCTTTACCACGGAGCCACATCCCCAGCTCTGTTTGTTCTCTATTTTGAAACAGGGTCTCACTAATTTGCTAGGACCTTGCTAAATTGCTGAGGCTGGCTTTGAACTTGTGACCCTCCCGTCTCGGCCTCCAGAGCTGCGGGGATTACAGGCTGCACCGGCATGCCCAGCGCCGTAGGGCAGACCTCAAGGAGGGTCTCGTGACTTGGAGGGTAATAGTGTGAGAGTTCGGGTCTACAGGTACGAGTTCTCTGCCAGGCGCCCTTGTTAATGCCTTGAATATATCAACCCACTTGGTCCTCACAGCAGCCCCTTCTAATAAGCGTCTGAATATCAGCCCATTTGACAGATGAAGGTGAGGCCCGCGGAGGTGAAGCTGCTCCTGGAGACCACACAGCTAATGGGAGGGGGGCTGAAGGGGCGCCCACCTGGCCCGGCTCCTTGGCGAGATGCTGAACCCCTTCCTGGGGCAGAAAGGTTCCAGAGCTCAGAGACCTGAAGAGTTCTGGGTGAGAGACGGGAAGTAACAGGGGCCAAATGGCAGAGCCAGGGAGACCACAGGGCAGCCTGAAGCCAGCACGTGGGCTGAGCTGGTGTGAGGGGTTCCTGGGGGGAATGGGAGGGCGATGGGTGTGGAGTCTTCTTGACCCGTCCAACTAGCTCTCCTTAAAACCCCCAAAGACTCACCACTCCCTGAAGACTCATGGGGTTGTTTTTGCACATGGAAGAGTATTTAAATCCCTTCGGTTCTCCTAGACAGGCACAAGGTTGAGAACAAAATCTCTCTCTGCCACATTTGGAATATCCAAGGCTCAGAGAGGGGAGGCTACTCGGCCAGGGTCACACAGCAAGTCTGGATTTGGACTCAAGTTCCTTCAGCCTGAGCCCAGCTCTTCCTATTATAAAACCTGAATGGTTGGTTTAATGTTTCTATGCACATTTGAGTTGTAGGGGCATCCATGGAGACCCTTAATGATTTCTGAAAGGACTTGGGGTGGCTGGGCTGGGGTCTTCCCAAGAATCTGTCATAAGTCGAGGCTTCAGGAGAATCGATTTCCTGCCTAGAGAGCCAGGCTCCTGGAGGCCCAGTGGCCAGGCTGACACCTGCCGAGTCTCCCAGGCCACAGCAGTGAGGCTTCTCACCTGGAGCCACTGAACACACTCTGCCCTCGGGTTTTCCTTTTTTCCCCTCTGGGCTTCTTTTTTTTTTAATTTATTTTTTAGTTCTTGGCGGACACAACATCTTTGTTGGTATGTGGTGCTGAGGATCGAACCTGGGCCGCACGCATGCCAGGCGAGCACGCTACCGCTTGAGCCACATCCCCAGCCCTCTCTGGGCTTCTTGACCCACGCTTCTGTGTTCCACTCTGAGCCTCTGTCTCTGTCTCTGCATTTTTCCTGTCTGCAATTTTCCTGTCTAATTTTCCTTCTCTCTCTCTCTCTCTCTTTTTTTTCCTTTGGTACCAGAGATTGAACCCAGCCTTACCCACTGAGCCACATCCCCAGCCCGTTTTTATTTCATTTAGAGTCAGGGTCTTGCTAAATTGCTTAGGACCTCGATAAATTGCTGAGGCTGGCTTTGAACTCGCGGTCTTCCTGCCTCAGCCTCCCAAATTGCTGGGACCACAGGCTGCGCCCCCACCTGGCCTAAGTCTCCTTCTTTTGTTCCTCAGACACTTCTCCTGCCTCTTCCCCTGGGCATCTGACCTTCTCCATTTCCCTCGGTCTCTGGTTCTTTCTTCTTGTCTCTCTTCTCTGGATCTCACTGTCCTCTCTCCTCGGCCTCCCGTCCCCTTTGCCGGTCCCCCACCCCTGCAGCTCAGCACTGAGAGCAGCAGGCCTTCCAGGAGGGCTCCCAGGGGCCAGGCGGGAAGGAGGAAGAGCATTTTCTCCTCTGACCCTTCAGCTGGCCTTGGGGGCCGCGCTTCCCCTCCCACCCTGTCCACCCTGCGCCTGGGCAGGCTCCCTGGACTCAGGTAAAGCTGACTCATGTTTGAGCCCCTGATGTGGGCTGCCCAGGAGGCGGTGAGGAGGGGCTGGGTGAGCAGGGGAGAGCCCCAGGAAGATGGAAGGACATAAGGACAGTCAGCTGGGGCTGGGGCTGGGGGCTGGGGGCAGCAAGGAGTGAACTGGGGCAGGGGCTTCCGGCCCAGGGGGTGGGGGGCCACCCCATCAGCACCAGCACTCTTAGCTCTTAGGCCCCCCTGCCCCAGCCCCGAGGACCTGATAGGAGGCACCTGAGTCAGGGTCCTGGCTCCGCGGCCACCTGGTGGCTGTGTGTCCTTAGGTACCCTCCGGGCCACCCCCAGCCTTTCTTCATGGATAAACTAAAAAGGCAGGGACGTAGCTCAGTGGCACAGCATGTGTTTTAGGAGCCCAAAGCCCTGGGTTCCGTCTGCAGCAACAAACATTGAAAATAAAGGACTTGCACAATTGGATGGGGAGGGTGCTGGGTGCGGGGAGGGGTGGGAACCCACATTTGCTGATTCATGGCTGCTACCAAATGGCCACACACCTGGTAATTCAAAACCACAGGAAGCCGGGCACCGTGGCGCAGGCCGGTAATGCCAGCAGTTCTAGAGGCTGAGGCAGGAGGATCTGAAGTTCAAGGCCAGCCTCAGTGACTCAGTGAGGCCCTAAGCAACTCAGAAAGACCCTGTAAACAAAATACAAAAAAGGGCTGGAGATGCAGCTCAGTGGAGAAGCACCCTGGGTTCACCCCTGGAACAAACTACAATAAAACAGGAAGGTACTGTCTTTGGGTTGGGGGTGGTGTGTGTGTGCGGGGGTCAAAGGTCTCAGGAGCCACAGGTAAGGCAGAGGCCGCTTGGGCTCCGGACTCGGGAGGATCTGCCTCCTTGTCTTTGCTGCTGCTAGAGGCCCTTCTTGTGTCCTCAGGGACACCAATGCCACACTCTTCTGACCCTCCTCTGTCCCCCTCTTCCATGTTTAAGAGCCCTTGTGACGACACAGGCCCACACAGGGAATCTGGGAAATGTCCACGTGTGGAGGTCAGCATTCACGACCTTGACCCGACCTCCACGCCAGAGCCCAGCCGCCCACGGTTCCTGGAGCTCGGGTGAGCAGCCCTCGGGCCCACGCGTTGCCTAACGTGTTCTTCCAAGGCCTGTGGCTGGCTGCTTTATCTTCCCTCCTGGACGAGGGGGATTCAGTGTGCAATAAAACCCATGAGGATGTCCAGGTCAGGTCACACTTGACCCGTAAGAGAGGAAGCTGAGCCAGCGTGGTGACCTGCGTTCCCAGCCAGCCTCGGCGATGGCTCTAAATACAAATCAGAGTGGGGCTGGGGACGTGGCTCAGGGGTCGGTGCCGACTACCAATGAGAGAGAGAGACAGACAGACAGACAGAGACGAAGCTGAAGTTCAAATCCAGGTGTGCGCTCACAGCCCACTCTTTCCACTCTTTCACCCCCGCTGATCCCAACCCTCTGGAGCCCCGGGAAGGTCCGGGTGGGCTCAGCGGTAGAGCGCGGCCTGGCACACGTGAGGCTCGCGGCTCCGCCCTCGGCACTGGAAGGACAACAGGGTTCACGCCACCTGATTGGTGTGGGACCCTCAGGCAAGCACAGAGCAAAATGCTGAGGGCAGCGGGAGACGGAGAGTCAAGTACCGCGAGGCACCCCCCACCCCCACCCCCACCCCCGTAGCTGGGTGGGGATCAATGCTGGGGGTCTTGGTGCCAGGGGCTGGTCTTAGGTTCAAAGCCAGGATCCGCCTCTTCCTGAATGTCCTTGAGCCTCTGCTTTGTCACCTGCAAAGTGAGAACAGCAATGTCCCTACTTCATGGATAGACGGTCCTGAGGACTGAGTCACCTAATGCGGGTGCTGGCACGGGGACCGAACCAGGGATGTTTTACCACTGAGCCACATCCCCAGTCCCCCCCCCCCTTTGGGTGGTGCTGGGGATTGAACCCAGGGCCTTGTACATGCTAGGCAAGCTCTCTGCCAACTGAGCTATGTCCCCAGCCCCACACCGTAGCCCTTTCTTATATTTTATTTAGAGACAGGGTTTCTCCACATTACTTAGGGCCTCACTGAGTTGCTGGGGCTGGCCTTGAGTATGCAATCCTCCTGCCCCAGCCTCCCGAGTCACAGCGATTACAGGCGTGCACCACCCTGTCCTGCTAGAAGCAGTTATGATTATGTGCTCTGCCTGGGGATGTGGCTCAAGTGGTATCGTGATCCTTGGCATGCGTGCGGCCTGGGTTCCATCCTCAGCACCGCATACAAACAAAGATGTTGTGTCCGCCGAAAACTAAAAAAAAATAAGTATTAAAAAAAATTCTCTCTCTCTCTGTTAAAAAAATAATTATTGTGCTCTTTTATAACTATGGCCACCTATTATCGTTATTGTTGTTGGGATTCCAATCTGGGTTTGGGAGGAGACAGCAACACTGTGCCGGTGACAGCCTGCAGGTGCATTCCTTTGAGGGGGAGCGCCCCTTGCTCACAGGAATCCCTCCCTGTGGGTGTCTCGGTGGCTCCAATGACATGACGAGAGCCTCATGGCTTCTGGGCCTGTGTGAGGGTCGATGGAGTCGGGTGCGACTG